>NC_057809.1:226912489-226917858 GCF_018294505.1 Triticum aestivum | reverse complement strand
GGGGGGGGGGGACTTGGAACGGGTACGTGGTTAGGATTAGACAGGGCAGAAGCGAAAACTGGTCGAGTAATTTGACCGCAAAAAAGATTGTACTAGTCCAGCTGTGCTGTTGATGGAAATATCTGTACAGTGTTGAGCCACCACAGAAGCTTGAAGAATCAAGATAAACTGCTCTACGGCCACAAAAAATCAAGAACACACCTATCCCAAGTTTCAGGCATAAGCATAACCCACTGATCGAAACCACCCCAGGTCACCCAATAAAGACACGAATTCCAGCATATATATAGGAGTTGTACTAATAAAGAAAGAATCACATAGAAAAAGAAGAAGATTCACAGATAACTGCAGAGCAAATTAAAAAATGTTCTTGTGATGAGGCGATAAGCTCATGGAAGCTCCCAGCTGGCCTCAAGAAGACCCAAAACCAGAGTAGAGCTAGAAGAGTGACAATTGGAGCACAGAATGGAGCAATTCAAACCAACATCAAGAAGGAGAAAGTAGACACGCCTAGATAGATAGAGGTGGTGAAGAAATTACTACCTGGCAGAGGATGACGGCGTCCTGGTTGGGGCCTTTCTTGCCCTTCTGGGAGAAGAGGGAGGCCACCTTCCTCGGCGACGACGCGCCGCCTCCTCCTTCCTCGTCCATGACATAGACGATGCTCTCGTCCGCCTCCTGCCCCTGCTGGGCGAGGTGCTCCGATGACGCGCAGATCCCCATCAAGACCCTCCGAGAATCAGGACCAAGATTCTTCCGCGGCGAGGGCGAGGAGGAACAGCAGAAGCAACCTCCGGTGTGATGCGCTGTGCTTCCGCAGGTCCGAGTTGTTTAAGAAGCCATGGGTCCGCGGATTCCAAGGGGAGGGGAGCGAGGTGGTCAGCGGCCAAGGAAGGAGGACACAGGTTGAGGAAAGGAAGCTGTGGGCGTTTTAAAGCGGGGGCGGACGGCGGAGGGAGGGATTAGGATGACCGGGACGCAGCAGGGATTAGGACCGTGATTAGGCAACTTGTGTGCAATAATGGACGCTACTGGTACTACTAGTAGGCCCATGGAGAGGAACCCGTCCCGTGGGCCGGCTCCGGCCCTGTTTCTTAGCGCTGCCTATTTTTACTCGCTAATTTCATGGAAGCAACTAGTTAACGAGCGCTTCTTCGGAAGCCTCGCAACGATCAGCGCCACTTGGCGTGCTCTCAGCCATTCGTCACGTGTCGCGCTTTGGACGCTTTTTTCGAATTTTGTTATTTTTATTTTTTCGCACGCGTTTTCGGTCTTTTCAATGTTTTTTTATTTTTTCGTTGTTTTGATTTTTCCCCGGTCTTTCTTAGCTTTTCGATCAAAAGAAAATTCAAAAAAAAATTGCACGAAAAAACGCGTTTTCTTTTTTTTTCCCTTTTTGCGAAAGTCACAGTTTTTCTTCCGTGAGAGGCACGGTTATGCTTGAGCGAGAGTCACAGCCGTGCCTTTCGGAAACGAAAAAAAAACGCGTTTTCTGTTTTTTTTCGCGAGAGTCACGGTTTTGCTTCCGCGAGAGGCACGATTGTGCTTTCGCGAGAGTCACAGCCGTGCCTCTCGGAAAGGGGAAAACAAAACGCGTTTTTCTGTTTTCTTTCGTTCGTGAAAGTCATGGTTTTGCTTTCGCGAGAGGCATGGTTGTGCTTATGCGAAAGTCATGGCCGTGCCTCTCGGAAAGGGAAAAAAATACGCGTTTTCTGTTTTTTTTCTTTCGCGAGAGTCACGATTTTGCTTTCGCGAGAGGCACGGTTGTGCTTTCGCGAGAGTCACGGCCGTGCCTCTCGGAAACGAAAAAAAAATATGTTTTTTGTTTTTTTTCCTTCCACGAGAGTCACGGTTTTGCTTCCACGAGAGGCACGGTTGTGATTTCGCGAGAGGCACGGGTGTGCCTCATTCGGAAAGGGGAAAAAACGTGCTTCTGGTTCGGTTTTTTCGCCCGGTTTTTTTCGTCCGATTTTTTCGTAAAAAAAAAGTTCGTCACAACCTATCAACATGGGATTTAGTTTTGAAAATCTCAACGCGAGGAATCCAATAGTGAAAACGGTTTGAGATTTGGACGCACGGTTTAAGAGATAAAACGTTTTGAATAAATGAATCTACGAAAAAAGAGAAAACTCCTAGGTTGCGACAGGTGGCGCGCTGCATGTGCGCCACTTGTCGTGACCCGAGAAAGTGAAGTATTCTTTCCAACGAATATTTCTTAATTAGTGATTTCGCTCTAAAATGAAAGTGCTTCACCCAATGGAAAGTAATACCGCTGAGTGGCTTGGATTGCACGGCCGGGGTCGCCAACCATTGTTTTTTGTTCTTTCTGACTTTTTTTTATTAATTATTAATGTCGTCACGTTTGTCCTGTACTCCTATGCTAGATCACGCACTACGTGTCCACTCCGCTCACATGTCACTTGAATCTAGTGTCTGCAACTGCTACCGCTGCCATATGGAGCTACGTACAACGACAAGTCGAGAATCAAAGTGCTGGCATAATATCTGTGGCTGGCTTAATCGTAATGGCCATAGGCACACGCCTACAATGTTTGGGAGGAGAAAGAACCTCCTAAATTCAAGGCCACCAAAAGAATACACCATCAAAATCCCAACTAGTCGTAAAAAAATTGGGACATATTGGTAGCACGCACCAAAGCTCACTTGAGCCTCACACTGCTAAGGCCCCATCGACGAGACAAATTCTTTTTCTTTTCTTTTTTTCAAACTGACGAGACAAATTCATTCACGCGACCAAGAGTTCAAACAGTGCATCTTAGATATTTCTTATTTATGCCCCACATTTTCTTGTTTCGTTTGTGGTTTCGTCTGTACGAGTTCCTTATTTATGTGGTTTCGTCTGTACGAGTTCCTTATTTATGCCTCACATCTTCTTGTTTGTTGCCTCCGTACCATTCTTCTTCATCGCATTTGCTTTTGGGTGTTGCATCACACTATATATAACTCCGACGCTTTGTCCGGCAAAAGATTCACTACAAAATCTATTGCAATCTAAAATATTTTAAAAGTGATAAAAACTAGTATAACTTTATGGGTTAATATGGATAGAGCACTGCTAAATGAGGGTAATTAGCGTAACAATATATTAAAATAGAAGTGGTAAAATTTGGAATTGACTTTTTTAAATGTAAACATTACCTATTTTATTATCCCTAAAAGAATTCCAAGACAGGAACACTCTGGCATTGTAATTCCCGATTGACCGGGCGGGATGGGAGCAAGTTCTTCCTATTCCGTTTTCTACCTAGTGAAACTGATGGAGATATAATTCAGTGTGCCCAATTGCTTGATGAGGTCTCGGCGGGCTATATCACATCCCTTGGCTAGAACTTCGTTTTTGTACACGAGGGCACCCTAAGCACTAGGGTTTCTTGTGCCTCCTGTCGGCGCCGTCGTCGGTCTATCTCGTCTTCTATGGCCTTAGGTCCATGAAAGCACGGTGGATCTTAACTTTTGTCGGCGGGAGGGCTTCGTTTTCAGATGTTTTTTTTTCAGTTTTGTCAGGGTTTGTGTGCCGCTCAGAGAGACGAGGCGGTGACTTTTTGAAGATGAAATAAGGTTCTTTCTGCCTAGCCCCGTCCTGATGATGTTTCTAGCATCGTTGGAGGGTGTGTGGTGGTTTGTCTATGGCGGATCTCACGAGATTCAATCAGCGCTTGTCTTCGATGGATTCATGTGGATCCAATCTTCATTCGTCTATGTTCATGTGTCTACAGATTGGATCCTTCTGATTTACGCATCTCTTAATCAGTGGTGGTTGCTGCCTGGTGTGCTTGTTCAATGGGGCCTTAGCACGACAACTTCCCGACTGTCTACTGCAACAAGGTTTATTCGGCTTCGATGAAGGAAAGACGATGACAACAACGCACCTTCGGCTCCCTTCAATGCTTGTAGTCGTCGCTAGATGATCTACAGACTTGTACTTACTTTTTACTTCTGATGTTTCTTATACTACTTTACCCGTTGATAAATAGATTGAAAGTTTTTCTTAAAAAAAAAAACCCGATGGAGATAGTCTACTAACCTCGATCGCTGTCGTGATGCAGCAATCGATCTATTAATTGGCCGTACCTCATTTTGTACATGGTCTGTACAATTGCGCTAACATCTCTCTCTCGTTCTTCTCCAGCTTTCTAGGAAGCCGATGGACAAGGAAGAGTCTTATCCATGTAGATGGCTAAGCTACAGAGCAGGCACCAAGTGTTCTTGCTTGAAAGGTGGTCTTTTTTGAGAAAAGGTTTTCCCCGCTTTGTATTACAAAGCAACCAATCGATACAACCAACGATAGGCGCTGGGACGGAAGCAGCACAAACACGTCCAAAAGAAAGAAAAAAGAAAAAAGAAAATAAACAAATGCCGATAACGGCGGATCGACAAAAATGACAAAGCCTTATGACCGCCGCGACCACCGGAGATCGTCCACCAAGCTCCGAAACTCCGAAATGCCAGTACCTAACAACACCTCCAAAAAGGGACGCGACGATGACGACGCTGTTGCCAAGGGTTTCCCCCAGTACACGGCGAGGAGAGAGGAAGGGTAGCCCCGACGCCCTACAGGAAGGTCCGGCGGCACCCTCAGGCGCCACCGCGTCGGTGTCGGCCAAGCCAACAGAGATTTCTCCCGATCCCAGCCTCTACCTCAGGCACTCCGGAGCTCGCCACTAGACCGACCACCACCCTGCGCCAACACGGACATGAAGCTTCCCACGCTGTCTCACCACGGCACTGCGAAAATGGTCTGCACAACGGAGAAGAGGAGCCGGGACTAGGGCAACAGCACCGTCGGCATACGGGAGGGCCCCACCTCCACCGTCCACGACGGTAGCCGACCGGACGCCATGTCAGGAGCCTACCGGGCCCGTGGCCCCACAGGCCCGGCCAGGCCCTCAAAGGCCCGGACAGCTCCCGCCTCCACGCAACAGCTGGTACGCCGTCGGCGTCGCTGTCCCCGTCCAAGCCGCTTCCCTGCCTCCCCATACAGAGAGCGTCGCGGTCGCGCCGGAGCCGACCCGCAAGGACCCAGAAGGGACCCTACGGGTCCAGATCTGGGCCGGGGATGCGCCCCCGGCCGGCCAGCACCACCGGACCACCCCGCCGCCAAGAGGCGGCACCATCCACGGCGAGCACCGCCGGCCTCCACACCGGGACGCCAGACCGCCACCGGCCGAGGCGCACCGCCGCCGGCCATCCCTGCCAGAGCAGGGGAGGACCACGCGCGGGGAAGGGCAAGCCCACCGCCGCCAGCATCACGCGGCCGAGGGCCGGCGGCGCAGGCTAACGGCGGTGGGAGGAGAGATGAGCGCGGGGAGGAGCTGTAGGCGCGCGGAGGAGGGGCCCCCAGCCGCCTC